>NC_056444.1:87732597-87737597 GCF_018296145.1 Oncorhynchus tshawytscha
CACTGGTATATTACAGAGACAGAGAACAGAGGACAGGAGAGACACTGGTATATTACAGAGACAGAGAGACAGAGGACAGGAGGAAGAATAACAAAAGAGATTAGATATAGAAAGTGATGTTTCTAACAGCCATCCCAACAGAAAGCTCTTATCTTGCTAGCCAACAGTGTCAAGGTCGCTAAGCTAGCTACATAGAAACACATGCCTGCTTAAAGTGCAGTCCAGAACTCTTTCTCATACTGAATGGATGAACAACCTAGGACAGAATACTTAAAGGGGAACTACATCCGCTGATTTGGCCTCATGTTTTGGTTGCTCCTCAAGAAATGTTGGCCGCCATGACAGAAACCAAACGTTAGTCGGCTTGGGGGGTGTGGTTTGATGTGGGCGTGTCCTTGCCACCACCAAGACACACCCCTCTGTCAGAGCCTTTCCTGTAGCTGTTTCCCCCCCGCTTAAAAACAACAAATACTGCAGGTGGAGTTCAATAATTAATTTTATTTGTATTTATTTAACCTTTATTTAACCTTTATTTAACTAAGGCAAGTCATTTAAGAAGAAATTCTTATTTACAATGACGGCTTACACCGGCCGAACCCGAACACCGGCCGAACCCGAACACCGGCCGAACCCGGACGACGCCTGGCCAATTGTGCGCCGCCCTGTGGGATTCCCAATCACTGCTTGTTGTGATGCAGCCTGGAATCTAACCAGGGTCTGTAGTGACGCCTCCAGCACTGAGATGCAGTGCTTTAGACCGCTGCACCAATTGGGAGCCCAGAACATATTGTCCCCGGTAAAACCCAGTTGTTAATGATTCAACTACATCTAAACTCTCCATTGGAGAGTGTAATTTCAAGGTGGCCTGAAGAATGAATAATAGACTGATTCTAAAGGTTTTAAAACAGAGGCTGTAGCATCCATTGGAGACTATATCAACATAATCAACTACTGGGAGAAGTGTTGCTTGAGCAATCTTCCTTTTACTTTCCAAAGTGAGGCAGGATTTATTTCTATAAAAAGAAACCAATCTTAATTCCATGATTTTTTGATGTTGTCCGTTTTTCAATTTGTGTTTCAAATACCCGAGAACTTCCAGTATTTTAGGAAACTTGCTCAATTTGGATTCCCTTCCGTGTGCCAATACACAGTTCCCTCAGGGTCAGTACCACAACACCTATAGAACAACATAAACTTGATCTTATTATCTTTTAGTGATTTATTTTTATTTTTTAAATTGAGTCAAACCCATTCAGGAGGTCATGACCTGCGGTACTGAGGGGGCACAGGAGCAAATAACTGTATCATCCGTGTAGAGATGAAGAACATTACAGGTTTTGAAACAGACCAATATTATTGATATAAATCGTGAAGAGAACAGGGCCCAACATCGACCCCTGCTGCACACCTTTATTGAGGAAACTAGATTTGATACCATCAGGAAGCACACCTTTATTGAGGAAACTAGATTTGATACCATCAGGAAGCACACCTTGCGTCCTGGTATTTTAGATGCCTGTTCTAGGCCTATTTCAGAACAAGTAAGAAATGGTCAACTGTATCAAATGCCTTGGACAGGTCAATAAATAAGGCAGCACAATGATGTTTATGGTCTAAACAATAGAGCATATCAACTAAGAGAAGAGTAAGCCCTTGAAACAGTACTATTTCCACGTCTAAAACCAGATCGGTGTTCATTATGGATAGAATGAGAAGATTAAAACCAGGGACTCTCAAACCAGATCGGTGCTCATTAAGGATAGAATGAGACGATTAAAACCAGGGACTCTAAAACCAGGGACTCTCAAACCAGATCGGTGCTCATTAAGGATAGAATGAGAAGATTAAAACCCGGGACTCTAAAACCAGGGACTCTAAAACCAGATCGGTGCTCATTAAGGATAGAATGAGAAGATTAAAACCAGGGACTCTAAAACCAGATTGGTGCTCATTAAGGATAGAATGAGAAGATTAAAACCAGGGACTCTAAAACCAGGGACTCTAAAACCAGATTGGTGTTCATTAAGAATAGAATGAGAAGATTAAAACCAGGGACTCTCAAACCAGGGACTCTAAAACCAGGGACTCTAAAACCAGGGACTCTAAAACCAGGGACTCTAAAACGTTGGCAAGGCAAGATTGGGACTTGGACGGTAGTTATCCAAGTCAGAAGGATCTTCGCCTTTGTGCCAGGGTTTTCCCTGATCTGAGTCAGTCCCAGTGGATTGTCTTTCATCGATCTACAATAAAGTACTTACATCATAGACATCAAATGGTTGAAATGAAAATGAGGAATGTGTATCTGGGGAAAGAAATGGTTCCCTGAAACCAGGCTCGAGGTAAAGGACTCCCTCTACTGGAGTCAGAGTTTTCAGAAGCCATTTTTAATAGGTGTCCCTTTGAGGCAAAGTGGTTATTAAAAACACCACAAATGTCCATCTTAGCTGTTATTGGACCAGAGACTGTCATAACCTGCTGGGGTAATGAGGTTGGTGGAATTTTCATCTCAGAGATTTGAGAACCTTCCAGAAGGCAGCTGGTTTCCCACCAATCTCAGATGCACAGTATGTCGATTTTTGCTTTTCTAACAAGGGATGGACATCTATTTGTCAAGCATCTGAAGGAATGCCAGTAGAATCAGTCAGCTTTAGCCCAAGCTAAATTCTCATGTGTGAACCAGGGATTAGCTTTATCCCTTACCCTTAGTTTATTGAACTGAGAATCCTTATCTGCAATAGAGTTGAGAAAAGAAGTAAAACCATTTAGGGCTTAAGCCGAGTCAGAGATATCTGATGCAACCCATACAACACACACAGCCTACAGCCCTATAGAACACACACAACCTACAGCCCTATAGAACACACACAACCTACAGCCCTATAGAACACACACAACCTACAGCCCTATAGAACACACCCCCCCCCCCATCCACACAATCCCAGATCAGAGAAGAAATGTTGCTCATTGAAATTCCTATAATTACTCTTTGTAATAATGTGAGGGCATGATGTAGGTAGTTTTAGTATCTCTTATGCAGGAAAAGGGACAAGAATCACAGAATAAAATTAGCAAAGATTCTATTGGTTGTATACTTATGAGGGGCATTTGTCAAGATATTTCAGGGTGTTGAAAGTTTGGGGCGGGTTGGTTCATTTATCTGCCGAGTTAGATTTAACTCAATGCAGCTATCTTTCAGCCTATCAGAAGCTGACATCAACCAATCCAGGTTAAGATCACCCTTAATTAATCATTCAGATTTAGCATAGTTAGACAGCAAGTCAGGCTATTGGCTAAGAGCACATGTTGAGGCAGAGGGAGGGCGATAAATCCCCATTAGCGTAAGTAGGCATTATTACCAAGGCCCACATTTAGGACTAGAGTCACTAGACAGTCAAATTGTTTAATGTTTGTTTAAAGTAATGAGAGATACAGAAACTTTTAAATTGTCCTTTGTAAATATAGCGACACCTACAACTCTGTCAGATCTAAAACATTATAGACAGTCCAGAGACACACATCATTACTCGGCACGGTCTTATGTAGCCAAGTTTCAGATATTACCAGAAAGTCCACGTTGGTCTGAGAGGCCAGAGTTATAATCAAATCCATTTGAGATCAAACGTCTGGCATTTAAATGAAATAGTCCGATGAATCAGTCCAATGACTTAGCCTGATGAATCAGTCCGATGAATCAGTCCAATGACTTAGCCTGATGAATCAGTCCGATGAATCAGTCCAATGACTTAGCCTGATGAATCAGTCCGATGAATCAGTCCGATGAATCAGTCCGATGAATCAGTCTGCTGAATCAGTCCGATGAATCAGTCCAATGACTTAGCCTGATGAATCAGTCCGATGAATCAGTCCGATGAATCAGTCTGCTGAATCAGCCCGATGAATCAGTCCAATGAATCAGTCCAATTCAGCAGCTGTGGGATTTCAGATTAGACAAAGTCTCTAATACAATCATACTATGAAAATACCATAGCTTAAATTGGTAAAAACACACAAGATTGTCTAGAACTGTACCAATTGGCCGATGCTATGAGTGCGAATGTGGATTAAAACAGGAGTCAATGAGGTTACCTGTTGCGGGCATGCAGTATGATAATGCTGATCCTTTATGGTCGGGATATTGATAAATCAATGTCTCAACGCAGCCTTGAAATGCAAGGGACAGGGTTTTGTCACCAAGATGATTTGGATGGACCCCATCCTTTCTGTAGAGCATCTTCCAGAACTGGGCGTGAAATAATTGGATGCTTGTCAGAGTTCCAATTAGGTCTTTAAAATCCTGTTTCAGCGATTCCTTGCTAGCCATCTTAATGTCAAATAGATCCCACAAAGACTACGACAGTGACAACCCCTGTGTTCTGGCATAAAACAGTAGGAAGCAGTAATGTCTTGTACCCGAGCCACAGGATAGCAGGGTTTTTTTGCCCCGAGAACCGAGATATTTCTCACCATAGATAATAAGAGCTGGTAAGATGACAGAGGAGGTCCGGCAGATTTTTTGTGCATCAGAGACCTTCAAAGTCCAGTGAAAGGAGGAGCGGATCCGAGTCCGGGACAAAGTCCCATCGGGAAGTTAGAGGATACAAATCCGGGGTAGAATCCCCTGGGAAGGATAGGGGACGATGGTGCGGGAATCCCCCTGGGAAGGAGTCTGGATAGGGGACAACGGCGCGGGAATCCCCCTGGGAAGGAGTCTGGATAGGGGACGACGGCGCGGGAATCCCCTGGGAAGGAGTCTGGATAGGGGACGACGGCGCGGGAATCCCCTGGGAAGGAGTCTGGATAGGGGACGACGGCGCGGGAATCCCCTGGGAAGGAGTCTGGATAGGGGACGACGGCGCGGGAATCCCCCGGGAAGGAGTCTGGATAGGGGACGACGGCGCGGTAATCCCCCGGGAAGGAGTCTGGATAGGGGACGACGGCGCGGGAATCCCCCCGGGAAGGAGTCTGGATAGGGGACGACGGCGCGGGAATCCCCTGGGAAG